>NC_051183.1:80715849-80753612 GCF_013339695.2 Rhipicephalus sanguineus | reverse complement strand
TTGCGTGGCAGAAATACTCCCCAATACTCTATTTTTTCTTAAGAGTGTAGAGTGTCGATGGACAGAAAGACAACAGTACACGCTTTCTTTTTTTTGTTTAAGCAATAATGGAGCATTTTCGGGAGCATTTCAGGCACGCAACTAATCATCATCTACGGCGCGTGTTTTTCTTTCGTTATCGCCACGATCTCGGCACTTCGCGGTCACGAACGGCGTGCGCGCTATCAGCGTGGCATAGCATTCCTCATGGGTAAGGGGCGACACGAGTTCTCAAGAAAGGAAACGCGGGCTAGCCAGATTAACATTATTATTTCATTGCAAAAATACTGCCCAAACATTTGATTTTTTTTCTTCATATGTGTGGTGTCTGCTACATGTTCGTGATTTTTTTTGTCTTGTGCTACAAAGGCTTCGACACTCATCAACCAATTTGCCTAAAAAGTTTTACTCATCACTTGCGCTAGTTGTTTTCTGCAAATTTCCAAGTTAATTCATGGTTGACTTAACAGTTCTGTCAACGCACTCACTACACTGAACACCGGGATTTGATTCAGCGTTTTAGACGCAGACAATAGCCAACGAACTGAAAGTAAATGGCAAGGATGTTGCAGTACACTCACTATCGGGGCTGTACTCGTGCAGTGAATCTAACAAAAGAAATTACACCATCTCCCACTAAAGCGAACCATGTGGAGATGCGAAGCAGCGCAGGGTGTTCACTTGTGTTTCCATTGTTCTTCCATTTGTATGTTCCCGAGTGTGTTTCATTGTGTGTGTAGCTGTGTATATGTTGTGTACCGCTTATGTTACCCCCCCCCCAGCTCGAGGTTTCTGTTGCGCTTCGGCTTCACGTTGCCTCGCAGCTTCGAAATTCGCTTGCCGGCGTTGCCGTTTGCGTTCAGCTTGGCGAGCGTCCACAGCGCCGTTGCGAAGGAGAGTGAAACGCTTGCCGGCGTCGCCGTTTACGTTCAGCTTCGCGAGAGTCCATAGCGCTGTTGCGAAGGAGAGTGCAACGGGAGCGAGCGAGCGCCGCATTATATACGAGTGCGCAGCTGTGGCGGAGAAAGAGAAACGGGAGAGGAGAAACGAAGTGGAGGCAGCGTTCACGCCAGCTCCTCCACCCCACCTCCTCGCGCTCACGCGAGGAGTGTGTGGAGAGTTGACGCATGCGCAGTGGAGAGCGGACACGTGAGGTAAGGACCAACACAGCACCGAGCAAAAGCTGCTTCGCATCTAAAAAACTGCCGAAGCTGGCACTCAGTAGCGGAAGCCTTGAAGCAGCGAAAGTGGACGATTCTGAAGTCCAATCTGGTTGCTTCTAGGCTGTTAGGCTTCAGCTAGGTTAGTCACGACACGGATGTCCAAATTCCAGGCTGGAGCGTTCGCACCTCTCATACATCTACGGGCGCGTCGTCCTCGGCCTAGGGCTTCCATCGCTTAGGGTTCTCCCAGCCGCCGTTGCCTTTCCCGTTCGCTAGTATGGTAGCTTCGCACTAGTCGTGCCAAGTCTTTCTGTCGTCTTATGTCTTTATTCCCGTTCTTTCTCGCTATTTTATCTCTCCCTTTCTTTATCTTTCTCTCTCTCTATCTCTCTTAGTGAGCCAGTAGTGAGCAGTGAGATTTCCTCCTCCTCACCATCAAATCTCTTCTCCTCACGCTCACTTCCCTTTCCCAGCCCCTTGCTACACTATACTATACAAGGCTATGCTATGCTCTGATAGCGCACCTGGATAGCCGAGTGGTTTGGACGCTCGCCTTCGGATAGACAATTTTTTATCGGCAAGAACTTTCTTCCTCTTTCTCCTTCTTTATACTTTTCTTTCCGTCTATCTCTTTGCTTCTTTCTTTCTTTCTTTCTTTCTTTCTTTCTTTCTTTCTTTCTTTCGCTACCCGTTCTCAGGGTTATTACAAGCCACACGGCAGCGGTTAGTAGTGAGATCTGCCCAAATTCTGTGGCACATACCCGTTCATGACGATGATAGTTCTATGATAGGCCGCACATTACGACTAGCTTAAACAGCTTTGATGTTAAAAGAACGAAGGGGTAAATCCGCCGGAGACTATGTGTTTTCCTCAGCATGAGTGATACAAGCAGCTACAATCTCACCTACATAAGAGAGATTGCGCGAGAAATACTCCTGTAAAGAATACAAGGCCAACTAGTACACGTCACACCTATTTGTCTTTCACAACTTGCGTTGTCGTCCTCTTCCCTTAGAATGAAGGCGATCGTTTTTGGTACTTGCAGTCACCTGTACCACTGTTTTAGGTTTCTCTGGCTCTTCCATTTCCGCATACGCGCCCACTTTTGATGGGAGAGTACTGTAAAGAACAGTCTTTGTAGCACAGCGCAAAAAGCTACAGGACGTACACAAGACGACGCACGCAGCGCTGTGTGCGTCTTTTGCTGTATGCCCGGTCGCTTTTGCGCTGTTTCTTGAAGTATGTACAATAGAAGCTTTCTTATCAGAGATATCCGTATGGATTGCCTTGTGGTTTCGAGCTACAAACGTGTTGTTGTCTGTTTCATTTTTCTTTACCCTTCCGCCACCTTGCGGGATTCCGCAGAACTCATTTGCAAGTACAACTGAAGCTTTCAATAACGAAAGTCCTCAAGAACGATATTCCGGCGGCAACGAACAAATTTAGTGTCCCCGGCGAACGTCCATAGAGTTCTATGCATTTGGCCCCTCTCGACAGCGAAGAGATTTTAAAAAGCACTCCCGCAATAACGAAAGTTTCAAGTAGTGATCCGCAACATTTTTTATAACCCATGAGCTAGTTGGGAACCCAGAAGCTTGAAAATTGCAGCACCGCTCTTTCGACCAGTCGAGCACATACGTTCCGCCTACAGGCAGCGGTGCGACTGTTGCTGTTTATATTAGGTCGGTTGATGTTGATGATAATAACAAGATTTCTTCTTTTTTTTTTTGCTGAGCGCAGCTTTGTGCTAACGCCTCTGATGGCATCAACGTGTGTGATGATGACAGTGAGGAAAGCAACAAAACGCAAGAAAGGCAAGTAAGTTCGCGCGAAGTTCTAGATGCTCTTGACATCATTCACACTTTCCTAGGCGACCACGACGAAGACGAAGCTATGCAAAGCCCATAAGCCTGCGCGGCTCGAGCCTTCAAATTCCTTCAAAGCAACGTGAAACAGTGCAAGATCACTGATTTCTTTAATTAATTTTGGTTGTGTCAAGTAATTGGTGTGCGCATTTTTCCATTTTCGACACAGCGAAATTCTCACGAGAACGAACAAAAGCTTCCCGAGCGATTTCGTTACTGATGGGTTTTACTGTACGTGCAATCAGTAGGACCAACTGTCTGCACTTATGGAGTACATTTATAAACATAGTTTTACCGCCACCAATGTGGCTACCAGTCGAGTGTGCGTGATCAAAATGCGTCTCTCGCTGCAACTCGCAGACCGGAGCGAACAGGAATTCTTCAGAGCCGCGTTCAACCGGACGCGGCTGTACCTGACCGTACCGCCCGAGGACTGCACCAGGACGAACATCAACGAACTCGCGACCAGGTTGAGGTCCCTCCGTCTCGACGGATTCGAATTCTACATGAAGGGGAACGAGAGCGCCGATGACGTCAGGCTCTGCTCCAACCTCATCGACCGATTCGTTTCTTTGAAAGGTGGGCTACTCTTCGTAGCATAGTTTGGTGCATGTGGCGTTGCGCTCCAACCTCATCGACGTAACTGGTGTGGCCATGTTCGGTTTCCGGTCGTGGCAGCTGCAGTTTCGTGAGAATTCAATGGAAATAACCGCCACGTAGTACGTTGATATTGCCACACCTTAGAGAACCCCAGAGGGTCAAAACGAATCTGGTAACTCCCACTATGGCACACCTCATAATCTTAGCGGTGCCTTGGCAAGTGAATTCGAGGTACTTAATTTTGACATTTAAATATGAGTTGTGCGTAACATCGTAGCCCTACAAAAGCACGCGAGTAAGTAAGAGGGCTCTTAGGGAGGTTTTATTGCTTTTCATCTTAACTTGCGCACATTTTCGTCTGGCGGGAAGTCCTACATAGAAATCGTAATTTCAGCTTAAAGCCCGAACCATATAGAGCGTTTTTGCCGGCGTTTCCTGGCGTTTCGTCCCTTGGCGTCGTCGCATCAACGCCGTCAGAGAGGGCGGCAAACCATATGAAGAGCGTTAGCTCAGCGTCACACAGTGTGACCAGAGGGAATGAACCTGACACCTCGGAAAGCAGTGTACAGTTTCCGTCAATGGACCAACAAGATATATTCCTGATGATAGCTTTTATGTCTCATTAGCAGTTCTGTGGTGCAGAAAACGAGTCACAGTGACACAATGCCACCGAAAAGTCTTTTTTTTTTTATTTGACTTGCAGCGCCAGCTATTGGCATTAAGAAGAAGCACAAACTTGTAATATATGGCCTCTGAGCTTGAAGCTGCCGTACATCTTTGAGGCCACGTATTCGGCCAATACACTCATTCCTGCTAAGCCTACCGATGAACTAGAGTACGGCACTCGGAAAGACTTCAAAGATATCACGATCGCTTTGCTGTCGAAGCTTCTAGGGAACAAGCTAAGTCAAATACAAGCATCAGTTGAGAACTTAAGGGCCACACAGTGCACGGCGACGACTTATTAGATCCGAGGCGGGCGGCAGCCATTTTGACAGCAGCGACGACGCCGTTACGTAGCGGAAGTCGCTGCCAGCCGCACGCTGATTGGTTCTGCGTCCATCGAACTGCATCCGGCGTCGACGCTGCCGCCCGTGATGTCTGGACCGTCCAGAGGTGGACGTTTCGGCCACCGTCACCGGTAGCGTCGACGTCGAGGGACGCCGACGTACGAAACGGCGGGAAAACGCCGGCAAAAACGCTCTATATGGTTCGGCCTTAACATACATTGAGGAGAAATAACGCGTGCTACAATAATGTTTAAGTTACTCAAAGAAACAATTCCCTAAGTCATAGGTAATGTCGAAGTCACGGTACAGTGGAACCTGTGCAGTAGGCCAAAGTTTCATTCAGCAAGCTTCTGCGACGCTGAAGCAGTTGACGCAGCTCAGAGTCAAGATCCACTACTATCTCGTTATATCCGCAAGGTCTTCACACGGCTTTGAATGCTTGCCTATTTCACTACATGCCACTGAAAAAAAAAAGGCAAAAAAGGGCACGAGTTAACTTTAAGGATGTCTGCTTTAATACTCGCCTAATATGTCTATGAAGCAGGTTAAGAACAAAACAACGATAAGGGAAACCAGAGATAAGCACTGACGTTTGTGAGTGCCCGTCAAATAACTTTGTATTTAAAATTCTGCTACCATCAAGCTCCTGAACGGTGTACATTTTCTATAAGTTATTTGATAGTTTACTGTAGGTCTGAAAGGTGCGGTACCATTTGTGCCTCGGGCGCTAGATTCATCGCACTTCCCTTTGAAGTTATTTGTAAGCTGAAACACGCGACATGCCCACACCTGCCGCATAACTCTTCCTATTTTCGATGTCGCTCTGTTGTGGTCTGAATTCCCCGTCAATACGCTACTGATAACTCTACGCCTTGATGACATTATAGTAATGTCAATATAGATGCCACACCAATGTCCGACCGTAGAAATTAACACACATGCAGCATAGTTTCTAGCTAGCACTAAGCGGCATATTTGTTTTCAGCAAGCACCTTCAGCTATCTGGTACAGTCCCCTTAGCATTGATACTAGCCTAACAAGCTTAGTGTTCTCGAAACCTAGCTGCTTTCTGCATATGATCACGAACCAACCAGCCCAAATGCGTCCCTTCCTGCAGGTGGACCAGTTGGTACTCAGTTTCTTTAGAAAACTGAGGGCGGAAATGAGACGTTATTGGACGAACACACACACCACACGCGTGCGGTGCGTGTCTTTTCTTGGTCCAGTGCCTCTTCATAATGAGAGAAATTTAGACGCCTAAAACACCGCAAGAAGAACGAAGAAGCACAGGGAAAGAGCGTCATTGTTCTTCTTGCGGTGGACTAGGCGTCTAAAATTTCCCTAATTCTGATGAACCAACTAGCCAAGCCCGCAAGTACTTCTGAAGTGTTCTCTCACCCTGTGCTTCTAAATTAGGAAGGAGACAGAACACACTCGGCGTCTTTCGGTTAAGCAGCTGCGGTCTTTTCGTTTTGCCTTTAGAAACATCTGGCGTCTTTTCGTTTTGCTCTCAAAACATCTGGCGTCTTTCGTTGGTTTATTCATCAATCAACGGCGTTTCGAACCAAATTTTTATTGTTTATCACGCACAGGAGAAATCTCACCAGGCACTACCTGGAGGTAAACAATGGCTGCTAATGGGAATGAGAGACAGAAGAAGTCGGCTTTTAGCTAACACTTACACTTCTACTTCTACTAAGTTTCATACTGGAAGTGCCAATGGCTGCTAATGGGAATGAGAGGCAGAGAATTCGGCTTTTAGTTAACGCGCACGCTGCGAATTTTTTTATTGTTCAACAACGCACAGGAGAAATCTCCCACCGGCACCACCTTCGAGGTCAAGATCTGTACTACGTTAAGACTGGTTACGCACTACGACAGGCTAGTGAAAGAAACCCACGTGACCGGTATGGCAAATTGAGGCGCCATCTACTTGACTGGATCAGAGTTAAAATCTGCGTTCCGTCTCTTTCCTCCCAAACTCTCTTCAACCCCCTCTCTGGTGGATTCAACTCCCTATTGTCCTGCGGGAGGCGCGCTTCCGCCGCCTTGCTGCACCCGCGACTTGAAATCCGTTTAGAAAGTTCGTGTCTGGCGTTGGTAAAGGCTATGTGTTAGCCGTCGTCGCTGCGTCCCGTTTCATGGTGCTCGCTCGCTGTGTGCTTGTGCGACGACGCGATGTTTACGACTCGCGCTGTTCGGCATAGTGCTTTGTTGCTCGAATACTTCCAGAACAAGTCCCGGAATAATGTGCCGGGCCCCAAAAGAACGACAGGTGAGCGTGCCCTTTGAGTCGCGGTTTTCACTTGTGTCAATTTGAATTCAAGTCCATACCGAGTAGCTGTTCTCTGCAGTGGGGCTTCAGTTAATATTTTCAAAAATGACTGATTTGAAAAGGGCACGACGCTGCTTTTAAATCGTTATACGAACAAGCAGCGGACATGAAGCCCATGCAATGTAACTATAGTTACAGGTTTACAACCCTCACAGAACCGCGTGCTTGAGTGTGTGCTTTGCATTTGTCTCCGGTTAATTACTCGCCATCGTCCATAACCACGTTTGTGAGACATTAGGTAGATGTATGAAACTTGTGCTGCTCTGAGACGAACAAACGAGTTCACTTTTGCACGAGTCGACGGCGCTCTTTATCTGATTGAAACTTGCCCTTTTCTTCAGGGTGTATTTCGGAACGCAACACAGCTGATCGGTGCGCCCAGAGAAAACCTGAAGAATTGCAGAATCGGCGCACTTCAAGAAGAGATGCCATGAATCATCCGATATCAGCTGTTCATTTTCGCCGCGTTCATTATCACTAGTTATATGAAAATCAACGTTTTTGGAAATGTAGTCAATAAAGTGCGGCCACTATTAGTTGTTGTATTATATGTGGAGTTCATTTTGCATCTTTAAAATGATCTTACATAGTTATTTCTGTTTTTAGGTATTTAAACTGCTTTCATGTTTTTGCATTCCAGGAATGTTCATTTTTGTTGTATCGCTAATTTTGTGCAATATCGTGCGCATATATCAGAAGCTGCTTTGCACTTTTTTCAGTATAAAATTGTTTTTTTGTGAATATGTGCCCTAGTGTTATGTTCTGTTTTTTATTCCACTGTTCTTTAAGTTCGTAACTTTTGGCCGAGAACTTCTAGTTGTTTTAGTGATCATGAACACGTGTATTTTAATCTCCTGGTGATAACTTCTGTTAATCTCTCTGAGCCTGTATCGCACCACATTGATGAAAATGTTGATTTTCGAAACGAGGACAATAAACGAGACCAAGAAGATATTTTGTGTTGTGAGTGCAATTCATTCTTTTTGCGCTCGGCACCAGCTGCACGACTGCCAGTGTTTGCAGAATGCCTGATTGCAAATTGCGCACATTCAAACGCGCAACGAACGCGCGGCGCAGTACGCGCAGCGGATGCAAAAAAAAAAAGCGCCCGGCGCGCTGCACGGCGCACACGCGGACGAGGGGGTCATAAAAGAAAGGGAGAGGTAGCCAGCGCACGCAAACAAAACAAAAATAAAAAACCCGGCGCGCACGAGGGAGCTAGAAGAGGAGGCGCGGCTGGTGTTAGTGTTGCCATGACGACGCATACCGTGTGCGCCGTCATTCTGCCGTTCGAGTCTCTGAATCCCATTCGCCAGGATATTAACTGAAGGGACGTTTGGCGCTGACGTCATGAATTAAGGCGTCCTATGGGAGGTATACGGAGTAACCTCCCCTGCTACGACGGGGACGAACGGGTGCCGCTTTAAGGAGCTTCGCCCCTAAAAACCGACCGCTCGCGCTGCACAACCGTTCACTGACCACCCCGTATATATCGGCACTGGATTTTGACCTCCAAGGTAGTGCGTGTGTGCGATTTCCTCCTGTGCGTGATTAAACAATGAAAATTCACACCGTACATGTAAAATTAAAGTGAGCTGCAAGTCGTCATAAACTCTCACCGAACCTTAGTATAAACGCGCCCGATCTCACCGTCGGTGATGAATGTACTGGGCAGAATTCACGGAAGATTCACGGTTTACCGATGGCCTCCGCAGCTTCGCCACTCATCATCATTCACTCCGTGGATATGCTGTGATTTTTTTTGCTATTATTGTTTCTTTCTCGGCATCCCAGGTCCATCCGCTGCAATCCTGCGTAGCGGCCCTTGCGGGACTTTGGTCAACCGAACGTACTGGCAATGTATACCAAGGCACGCCCCAATCGACGATTGAAGGCCGAATACACGACCGCCCGTATTCATGAACAACTTCGATTACACGGACACGGGCCACGGAGGAGTCGACATGGTGCGCATCGCTGATGTCCTCATGCGTGCCCAGAAGGAAAGGACCGAGAGCATCGCTGCGGGAGCTCCCAACATCACCAACATCTGCTACAGCCTCAGCTTTATGGGGATGCGGATGGACACGCGGTGAGTACGCGAGGAAGAGATAGGTGGCTTCTTTGAGTCCTAAAACTTCCGAAATTGTGTGAATCTTATATCACTCGTAACTTTCACTGTGCACGACGTAAAGGGGCCATGTAACCTATTTTCGATCATATTCTTGGTTACGTAGGTTAATTCTCGTGCGTTCGCAAACAAGCTGTCGAAACTTTAGCGAACTTGGTCGAGTGCTTAATTATAAATGAATGTTTTTTTAAACACGCCAGTGGCCCGAGAGTCGAGCAACACTGGGCGCACTTGCGAGCCGTTGACTACCGTGACGTTAACATGCTGCTTGCTTTGCAGCGTCCGCATTTCTGGGTGAACGATTTCGTTCCGTCGGTCATCTGCGCGTGCAATCGAGTTATTTCAGCTTTATTAAGCTTGGCATTGATATCGAACGATTTTCAGTGGCTGAAAGTTTGGTAGAAGACGACAGCTCCACTCTATCCAGCACATGACGTCACGCACACCATTGCGAAATGGCGGTCGGTGGCGTTGGGTGGGGATTTAGGCCGGCGACTTCTAGGGTTCTTTTCGCACTGAAATGTTTTTTTACAGCCTAGTTTCCATATATGCACAGGCATAATAGACCCTCTACTTCTATTTTTCGCTGAAAACCGCAAATTTCTAGGTGATCGTGTCATGGCCCTCTAAAGTTAAGGGGAACCTGCATTCATCAAGACACGCTTGCAGTCTGTTGTTCGCCGGTAGCCGTCACACTGGTAATTGTCTATAGGCGAATACCACTTGTGAAGTCTGCGGCATTTTCTCCTCAAATGCGGATGAATATGAACCTGAACCAATGCTCTCTCACTGTAGACCAGGGGTCTCAAACTCACCTCAGCTAGCGGGCCGCAGTTACGAAATTTAGTCCCACAAGGGCCGGGACAGTGAAGACGGTGGGAGCGGGGGAAAGGGGGGAGGGAGAGAGAGAGAGAGAGTGAATAAAATGTCACCTAACGTTGCCATTTGAAATAACGTCTTTCCTATATCTCATATATGGGTCATTTCTGAAGGTGATTTGACGTCAGGCATCAAAAAAACATATCCACACTGATTTCCACAATGGACTAAATGTCTGAACATGCATTCTGAAATTATAGTTTTCGTTCCACGGTGACGTTTCAGCTCATAGCGGGCCGCATATTGTACCTCACGAAAAGAAGCTGCTTGTGACCAGTCTCATTTCTGTAGCTTACCCGAACAAAGCGCTATTAATTGCAATAGGCTGAGAAATAATGCGAGTATTATTTAGCAAAGTCACAAAACTTTATTCCGTGTGAAGCCGCGGGCCGCTCCCGAAATGTCCGCGGGCCGAGTGTTTGAGACTCCTCCTCTAGACTGACGTCATGAGCCGCGCGGCCGATGATTCCTCCTTCCAGCATGAGCACGACTATTTTTTTAGTCACGGAGGCAACCGGCGGGCGCGCTTCGGTCTGGGCGAGGCCTGTCCTTACTTCAACAGCAAAAAAGCTTTATCCCGTTGTACAGCTAGCAGTGCAGACCAAGAAAAGTGGGGTAAAGGTGTTTCAATGCACTTGACGAGGACCCAACTTCATTCCTTGGGTAGTTGAGGCTCATGTTGCAGCATAAAATTTCACACAAATGTTATTTAGTAACTATACAGTAATCTACAATGTTATACAATGTACCAGTTATACAATGTTATGATACCATTACATCTAATGAAAGCGCAATAACAACCAATACAAAACAAAGTACGCCTTACCAATCAAATGCACATAACAGTAGTTTAAGAGATCTGCGACTGATAGCTCTTAAGTATTTATTAGATATAAGATATCGTAACAAGATTACCTAATCAAGGAAACGAGACTTCTTAAGCTATATTCAACCACACTGCTAGCTAAACAATGGTGTGGGCTGTTGGCTAATTTGGCCATTCAGCTAATGTCAGCTAATCTAAAAGAGCCCCCTTTAAAACAATGAAATTCTCTTCACGCAACGTCATTCCAGTATATAACTCGTTGGTCTAAGATTATACACGTACAACAACTTGAGTAGGTTCTGCCTGGATTTTCTTTGGGTGAGATGATTCCAATTCCACTAATGGTCACCCTCTTCTCTCAACCGACCGATTGCAGGACGATGGTCAAGTACTCGCAGGTGTGCGAGACGGTCCAGTGCTGTCTGGTGGACAAGTCGCCGCAGCGCAACGACCGCAGTCGCTCCCTCGTCGCCACAGTGATGAACCGGTCCCTGTACAACGTGTCGTACGACGACGCCGACACGCTCGCCGAGAAGGCCAAGGCGGTCTTCCTGATGACGCGGGGTGCCCTCTGCATCGCCGCCGATGACGTGCAGGCGGACGACTTCGGCGGAAAGTGTGGCGGTGCAGGCCGCAAGGCACCGCTTCTCACTATGATGGCCGAACTGGCTCGACTGCAGAACGGTGCGTTCGGGAACGATGTGAGCGGCAGTGAGAAGACCGTCGCCGCCCATTGGGCAGATCCCATTCCACCGCCGAAATTCGAACTCCCTCCCGATATACTTCTTTAGTAATTTGTCATTCTCGTTTGAATTAACCGAATGTAATAAATATTTTCTACAAACACAGCGCGTTTCACCTTAATGGCTAGCGTCTACTTGGCATGTGTATTCGCATCCGTTTCTTTTCCTGCGCCGCGTAACCTGGCTGTGTTCATGGTTCCTATTCTGTATATTGTCAAATTCCGCCATTGATCAACACTGATTGGCCCAGAGGGCTGCTACAGCCTCTTTGATTGGCCTAATATGCCGCCATTACAAAAATATGGCTGAATTTTACAGTGTCCACAATCATCATCATCAGCCTGACTACGCCCACTGCACTGCAAAGGCCTCTCCAATGTCACGCCAATCAACCCGGTCCTGTTCTTGCTGCGGCCATATTATCCCCGCCGAATTACTAATCTCATCTGCCACCCTAACTTCGTGCCACACCCTCGAGCCACACCTTCTCTTGGAATCCTGTCTGCTACTCTTGACCCTTTGTGTCCTAGCGTCCACAATGTGGATAAAACCTATCAGTGAAGTGGGATCAGGCTAGCCAACGCATTGCCTTAAAAATCGATTTGAAATGTTCGCATTACATCAGCATTTCATAAAAACATCCATATGTGTCCACTTCTATGAAGAAACAGCGGTATTTGCGCACAAAACAATGACATTCTTCTCAAGTCGCCTATAGAGGTGTATGCCTGCATTTGTTTGATACGTTCACTCGAAATTCGCAAGAGTTTTCAAGTTATTCGGCTTTATTCGAGAAAAGAAGGGGTTTACTTGTCCTTGCGTGAGTTTTGTTGCACCATGAGCGACGAAATCTTTGAAGCTGAGTTGTCGCTGGGGCGTCCACGTTTGTGGACGCCCGGCATACCAAGTCCGTGTAAGAAGCTGATAGAACGCCGCATGGTATAGTAAGACCCGCTTTGTTGCCGTGCGGTCCTGCACAAAACATTATCTGTAATATAGCAGAATTCGCCTTAGAGAACTTAAGCTTAGAATTTGTTTGCTTTATTCGGGACGTGGACTAAGTGATGAAGACATACATAGAAAGATAGACTGTTGGGCAAGTTGTCCAACGTTTTCATGAGCACATACATGCCATAATTTCGAGCTTACTACAGGAAGGGAATATTCCGATTAGGCGAGCACCGATAATTAGCGCGTTCAATCAGAACCATTAACAAGCAAAGGCCTCTTGAGCAATGCTACTGCTGTCGATGAAAGAATTCACTTTGAACGTAACCATGACGTAACCATGACGTCACGGGATACGTGACGCCAGCAGGCATGCCGAGAAATAGAGTTCCACACTCGCCCTCATACGAGCGGCACTGATTAACACTCCCAAGTTTAAATGCACAGTTTTTTTTATTGCGTTATCTTGCCCTGCGGCATCAGTACACATTACACAAAATGGTGCAGCTGTGTTTCCTCCATGAAGTCCAGGGGGGACCTATGGTTCGGACCGTACATCCATCGCTGCAAGTCCGGTGGCCTGGTGTGCTGAAGTCCCGCACGCCGCAGGTGGCGTCGATGAGCCGCTTGTAGCCCAGGGCATGTCCATAAGAGGTGGTTCAGGTCTGCTTCCCGCACCGGCGCAGGACAAAATGGGCAGCTTGAAGTTGTGTCGGTGTAGCCCCACTTAGTGCGGATTGAAGGCGTCACAGCCGCACTCACGCGAACTCTTCGGAGCGATACCTTCTCTTGACGAGTAAGTCGGATCCACTCGGGAGGTCATGACCACGCGGAGGTATGAGAGCTCGCGTGGTGCGCCGAAGATTTTCTTTGTGAATGTCCACGATGTCAGAAGGTGGCAGCAAGAGCAGAGGTAAGGGGCACGTGATGGTTACAGGATGGCACGCGGCATCTGCCGCGGCATGAGCCAGAACACTAGACCGGCGAATCCAACATACTCGAACAGAGCACGGATAAGCTGCAGCACAACGGTGAAATTGCACTTCTACATCAACAGAAAGGTCTGCGCGACGGAGTGCGCGCACCGCTTGCGTCGAGTCTGTGTAAAGGATCACACTTGATGGGTGCTGCATCTCGATGAGCGGTTGAAGTGTATACCCGATAAAGTGGACGGGGGGATGACCGCTGCCGTAGCTCATTTAGTACAGCACCGCACGCGTTTTTCGAGTGTTGCAGATTCGGTCCCTGCCGTCGGCAAGTTACCTTTCCGTCCACTTGAATTTCTTCTCAATTATATCATAATTATTACCAGTAACACCCCCTAAAGTTTTCTAGGCTTTTACTGTCTGTTAGTTCTCATTATTCAACTAGAACTGGTAGTTCAAATACCAAAGTATCTGGAAGCTTACGCCAATACAATGGTTTGCTGTTTTTCTTTTACATGTAAATAATTTCCATTTTGTCGAGAAACTTGTACAAATGTCCTGAATCTTGAGCGCCGAGGTCTAACGTATCCTACTCTAATGAGGCGGCTTGGGCACCCACTTATCCGAACTCAAATCTAACGGCGGCGAATGTTGGGTGGCACTTGCTACTACTGGCTACCTGTCGGCTAGCGTTGGCTAACTATTGGTTTGGACTGCCTCATATTAGCTGTTTGTCCGCAAGCTTAATGTTTGCGGACGACAGGTCACCGGAGGCGTTGAAAGCAGCAGCACAGCTGGTAGCGAGATTTTGTCCAGCCACCATACATTTGAGATTACTTTCATTCCCGTCAGTGCTCTCGTCGAAAGATCTTAATGAATCCAGTGTGATTTAATGATCATCTCACTGTTAATGTTTTACACGAACGGTTAGGTCAATCGTGCCATTCGTCGCGGTTGCACACCTGCCGACCATGCTGGGCTACTGACCCCAAGGTCATAGGTTCGATCTTGCCGCGGTGGTGGCATTTTCGATGGAGGCAGATTTGCTGGGTGCCCATGTACTTCTATTTAGGTGCACATTAAAGAGAATCTCGAGTGGTTTTAGAATGCGGTAAAACTTCGTGGTTAAGAAGGAGCGATATTTTTATCAACGATATCGATTGTTTTTTCCACGGTTGTCGCAGCAGGAGCCCTACAATACGCGAAAGAAAAGTTGGTCTTGCTCCACCCACGCGAGCGCGCCGAAAGTGTCGGCGTGGAAACGAACTGCTTCATCTTCGGTTCCTTCGGCGGAGCAGCGCTACACTCCGACGGAAGGTTCCCGCCACTCACTGACCCGAGTTGCGAGAGCGTTGTTTATGCACCAGGGGCTTAAGAGGAGCCGAAAGTTATGCAGCTGGACTACATTTGCCATGACGACAAAGAGCCGAGTGCTACGTGAACAAGCGTCTCTCGTATGTTCAATCATGGCCTCCGTGACTAGCTCCGGCTGGGTGCCGTTGCCGGAGCTAATTGCGGAGGCTGCGCTTCAGCAGTGCTGCTGTTGCTGATGGTACGGCATACCGAAGATGACGTCACCGCGTTCACTCAGTATTTCAAGAAGCCCTACGGCAGCAGCAGCTGTTCTTTGCCAAAATATGCTATTTGCGTTCACTTTTGAGAAATCTTAACACCGGTTTTCGAATTCAGCAGGGGTCAAACAGTCATTACACACTCCAATGCCATATTTTTTAAAAAAAGGGGCTTCAGGTTCCCTTTTAATTAATCCCAGCCGGTCTAAATTTCCGGAGCCGCCCACTAGGGCGTGCCTCATAATCATATCATGGTTTTGGGACGTAAAAACCCAACAGTTATTATGGTTATCATCTAGACCAAATTCGGGGGAGTAGTTTGGGTCTACAAACATACGCCTACACTTATGGCATAGAATTTGTCGGTGAACGTTAACTACTATTTCAAAGACGTCACAGACGTAACAAGCGGCAGTGTTGCGCAAACTTTTATTGGGTTGATGCAATCCAGACACAAAAATAAAACATTTAAATCCATAACGCCGCAACATGACTTCCAGACACAAAAATCAAACATTTAAATTGTGGGGTGCTATATTACCCCTGTAAGGGCGACTGCCGTAGCTTGGGCCGCGGCCGCTGTGTTTGCACGCACGCGCTCTGTGCGTAAGCGGAGACGTTCAGCCAAGGTCGGGGATGCGCTGGCTGTAACCCGAGTTTAGCGCGGTGGCGCCGGCATCGCCGCCGCGGAGAATTTAGCCCGGCGCATAGAAACGGCAGTGGGTCTCTTTTGGGGTGTGGCGGC
The DNA here is from genome assembly GCF_013339695.2 of Rhipicephalus sanguineus. NCBI lineage: Eukaryota > Metazoa > Arthropoda > Arachnida > Ixodida > Ixodidae > Rhipicephalus > Rhipicephalus sanguineus. The sequence continues at coordinate 80,737,830 of NC_051183.1, read as the reverse complement.
GCGCGCGGATAGACGTCTCCTCGCGGTGGGTCCTGGGGACGGTACCGCGGCTCGCCTCCCTCGGGCCCTGGTGGTGAGTCGTGCATCTGCGGCGCCGCATTTGTATTGTATTATGTCGTCTTATGTATGTCTTATGTTATATTGTATTGTGTGTCTTACATTGTCTTGAGTGTGTGATATGTTTTCCAGTATTCATTGTTAGCGTGTTACGTGTTACTAATGCGGCCGGCGAGCTCGCCATGTATTAATGAAGTGTTTAATAAACCTCCACGTTTGTTGCAGGACCGCGTGAACTGTCTCCGTGTGTTCCGAGGGCGGCGGCGGTTATATCGATCAGACCCCACAAAATCCATAACTGTATCCATGACTTGTAAATTTGGCGTGTAATGTAAAGAGACTGTATCCACAATTTTCTCTTCTGAACCGGTGATCGCAAAGGTAAGGAGAATACAGTTTTTAATGATAATTTACCAATATTTCAGTTAACTGATTCGGAGAGTTCACTTAACGACCTCTCTGAATACAGTATAGTTGAGCTTTCAAATAAGGTGACTATGCTGGTCCAGGAAATAAATTTAGGTCGTTTCAGAACTGTGCTGCGATCTTAAGGTGCTCCGATCTTCAGGATCTTCAGGAACCACGAAAGATTACGGACCACGCGAGCGCGTGGCCGAGAGCCTCTTCGCGACATTTCCGCTACGTAAGCGGCGATCGACAGCAGTGCTACGCCCAGGGCGCATCCCTCCCTTAATCGATGGCCTGGTTAATTTCCCACTAGGTACGAATATATTCCACCTTTCGTTTTCTAACGCCACGCGCTCTTCGGCAGCCGTGACTACGTGCTTCTGTGCGGTGAGCTGTCTATCAGCACAACTGTTATCACTTGCAATCTCTCTCACAAAGTTATATCCACCCAACGGCCCGACGTTCGAAATATGCCGTGGTGGCTTTGATTCCGCTGTCAAAGTAGAAGTGAGGCACTCATACCGCAGATAAGTACTCTGCGTGAAAGCAGCGAACTCTGCTCTGCGCGGCAGTAGAAAACAGATATACGAGTGATTAACAAGAAGACCCGTTTGCGGCCGAGCGCTGCGGTCGACGGTAGATTGCGCACCCCTAGGTGGCGAGGACAGGCAAGCGCTCGCGTGCTCCGTAAACTGTTGTGGTTGACCGTACAAGTGAAAGTTACGATCAACCTCTACAAGTCTGAACTTCAAACCATAGCCTGTCAGCTCATTCTGAATGACTTCCCAAGAGTAAGATTAGTTCGGATATTCTTCAACAAGTGTGTTTGGTGAGTTGGATCTGTATGATTTCACGGTAGTGCTGTAAAACAAAAGCTCATCACGGCTAGAGTCCTTCAATAAGCATTGAAGGACTTTGGCAGGGCAAAGTGAAGTTGACAAAGAAATCGTTGCTTTTCAACTATTTTATTTAAACGACTGCGCGCGGACGTATGCTGTATCACAGAAAGTAGAAACAAAAACAAACAATGCGGAGCATATTACTCCGACAACCAAGAACGAGCCACAGCACGGTCAGAACAATAATCTAGAAACCACAAAAATAACATTATATCACGTTCATGAGGATTCTCGCAAAGAACGGCGAATCGTTGTGCGCATTTCACAGACGTGTCAGCACGTGTACTATTTCTTCGTCGGTTTCAGGTGTCGCGCAAGTGTGTCTTATACTTGGCATTTGAATCTCAGGTGGAAGGACTAGAAAACAGGGCATCACATGTGTCTGCATTCGACGACTTCGAACACTTTCCGAAAGGCACGCTGGTCATCCAGCAGTGTTCCAGGTGATAGGCCTCGTACATCGAGACCTGTCAAATGGAGGCCTGTCCATTATGTCATCTGAGAGTGCACGCCATAGGTCATCTCAATGTACGAGGCTTGTCACCGCCAACTGTGGCAGGTCTCGTACATAGAGACCTGTCAATTCTCTCATCTGGGAGTGCCCGCCAAAGGCCACCTCAGTGTACGAGGCCTGTCACTACCAACGGTAGGACGAGACCCGTCGATCCACACCTCTCCATTTTCTTATTTAGGAGTGTCTGGCGACGGGGCAGTTGGTATGCCGAGTATTGCTCCGGTTGTTGGGTCAACAGCCTGGGGGGACGTCATTTCAACGTCGCCAACGTCGATAACATCCTTTTCTTGGTCCTCCATGCTATTGACCTGAAGAAATAGAATGTAAGAGAGACAGACCAATCACACCTTGCTACAATTGAGCGGGGAATAGAGTGTTCAAACAACTTGAGATCACTGAACGTTTGCTATACTCCGTTTGCCCTAAACAGGCCGCACTTCTGTATTTGCATGCATTGCACAGTGCTCACACCCACATTTACACTAGTGGTTCAGGTATGACTACAATTTCAACCGCCGCCGTAATAATTCTAGCAAGATCTATCACCATGCAGCTCAGAATGTTTCACGCAACCTCATAGCTGCTGAACTAGTATCTATGCGTGCTGCTCTTCAGTTTGTCATAGAGCAGACACTTAAAGAGTAGTCTATCTTCTGCGATAGCAAAGAAGCCATCCAAAGTCTACCCTCCCCTTTACGTCATGGCTCACATGAGCAGCTCGTAGCGGAAATTGGGCAAGCCCACCATGAAGTAATAGAAAAAAGGCACAAAGTAATATTCCATTGCCTGCTTAGTCACTGTGGCATTCATTCAGGGAAATGACCAAGCGGACGCAGCTGCCCAATCCGCCAACGACGGTGCTAGCAGTGTCGCCATTCCTTTTTCAAGATCTGACGCCGCAAAAAATATTTTGCCCTCTCGCAGAGAACAAAATTCTAGGACACCGGCCGACCCGTACTTCAACACGAGCCACTATGAAGGCATTGTTGCGGTTTCTTCAAGCAACCGGACTGAATGAAAAACTGACTGTTTGCACACAATGTTGCTGTGTAGCACATGGACGGTGCTACGGTCAGTACTTTGTTTGTTTTGTCGCCTACTGTCGTCGCACTTTTCTTTTTCATTCTTTTACATCCCTTTTCCCCTTCCCATGTACAGGGTAGCAAACCGGAGGCTTCCTCTAGTTAACCTCCATGTTTTTCCTTTATCTTTTTTCTCTCTCTCTTTCTCCGTTTCATACAACATGTGCAAAGCTATGCACGCTAGCGAGATTTCTTCCAGTAGATGGGTTCGAAGCAAGAAATAGTTCTATGAATTTACCACCCGCATTGAGATTTTCTTTTTGTTTTTAAGCCGACTAATAATTGAAGATGCTTTGTGCCTTAGAAACAAACAAACCCCGTCATTTACACCGTTGTCAACAGGTTGTTCTGCATCGCTTGGGGTCTCTTTGTTTTGGTATCATAGCCTCCGCGATTAGTTCCGGCATCTCGCAGCCGGAGCTAATGGCGGAGGCCAAGCACGAGACGCGAGGTCTTACACATTTTGAGGACCGAACTTCTTGCATAGCTTCCACAGCGTTGCACTTGGCGTATGAGACGGAGTATGGTGTAACACAATTGGCTACAAAAAAAGTGCGGCTGAGTATGATATACGATTACAACGATTGATGAAATTAGAAAATTCAGAAGCACATCATGAACGCAGCTGACAGTCGGTAGGAGTAATCGCAGATACTCGAAGGGTGCCCTTTCAGCTTCTATCGTCTGTCTCTCTAAACAACCACATATATTTAATAATTTCTTAGAGGTGATTATTGATATCAACTTGCCTTTGTTATGAAGGTCATGCGATATGCCCCGTCATTGATTTTATTATTTTTCACGGCTTTAGAAAAATATACGTCATCTGACAAAAAAAGTAATTTGTTGTAAAGGTTACGTGATAAAGAAACGCAAGTGTTCCTTATAAACAATTACTGAACTAGCCTTTAGTCTAGTCCAGTAATGCCGCTGCTCAAGTGATGTATTTACTGCCTCCAGCAGTAAACGGTTTCGTCCTCTTTATGTGGTTTCTGATTATGGATGCGAAGTTGCGCTGCATAGAAGACGGATTGACACACTAACTTGCTTAATACCGTTCACTACTTCGTACCTCCCCATGTACTCAACGGGGAAATAAAAAAAACGTCAAAATTCAGAAGGTAGACTCCCAACTTCTATTTCTCCGCGTGAAATCTATTATTCTTTTGTTTCCGGGTTGCTTTCCCTACTAATTGTTACTGATGCCGAAGCAACAAGCCCAAATAACCACATTTTTTTGTATATTTTTATACCTGCATGCACGGCGACCTGGCAACCACGTCTCAATCATAATAGGCACGCTGTCAGAGCTTCGTTTTGAGCCAAATGAGAGATAACTAAATTCAACGTGTCAACATTGGCCTTCGTTACCTCTTCGGAGACCCGCCAGGGTGGTCTAGTGGTTATGGTGCTCGACCGCGGACTTGAAGGTCGCGGATTCAAATCCCGGCCACGACGGGTGAATTTCGATTGAGACTAAATGCTATAGGGGCTCGTCTACTCAGATTTAGGTACACGTTAAAGAACACCAGATGGTCAAAATTTCCAGAGCCCTCCACTACGGCATTTCTCACAATCATATCGTGGCTTTGGGGCGTGAAACACCAACTATATCATAATATCTAGAAACACACCTTGTCAGACTAAAAATTCAGGGCCCTTTTCTTGCTTACATTTCCACGTGTGTGGTACAATTCTTGCAGGAACATTACCCGGGTGTGTACACAAGCTTCAGTAACCACACTGAAGCCCTGTACCATTCGTGAAGTGAAGCTTTGGGCTAGTTGGTTTTGCATACTGAAAAGGGAACAGCACGATTTTTTTCCCACGGCGACAATGGTAAAAGAAACGACACGGCTAAGCGCTGACTTGCAGCTGAAGTTTTATTGAATACCACTATATATTACCTTTCAGTGTTTAAATGACCGTCTTCGTGAGCACAACAACAATGTACGCACTGCTAAAAGGCTTTCTAGCTATTCACTGCCGCTCCTGTGGATGCACCCCCCCCCCTGTTCGAAGAAACCAAGATTATCGGCATACATGAGGACCAACGCACTCTCGAAATGACTGAAGCCACCCAGATAGCGCATGAAGCCTCACCATGTATCAGCAAAGAATCTGTTTGTCACAGAAGGAATTGTCATTTCTATAAGAGCACGTGTAATCATGTCAGGAAGTCATGTCACGCTTTATTGTTTCCGTTGAAAAATTTTCCCGTAACATGTTTACTTTTCGTCTGTGATAAAACTGCAGCTGAAAGTCAATGTTTGTCTGTGTCGTCTCAATCACCATTGTCCCCTTGTAAAAAAAATGGCATTGTTTCCTTCTCTGTACTATTTCATTGTCGCATTGCGTTTTGCACTTTGGTCATTAAATAGCGTTGTATTGGGACGTAAAAGCCCAACTATTATAATTTGTGCACTCCTGAGACTACTGAACACCTCTTGTGCGTCTGCGCGCGATATATCACGCAAAGAAATTCGATGGCTACCTTCTTGTTGAAATCTATGAAGCGACAGGTATCAGAAAACGTTCCGTTGGGACCTCCACCTCGTCATCAGCGCCGTATTCTGAAAACGCTGAACAAGTGTTTGCGCGAGACAGAACTCTACAAGAGACTGTAAATAGTTTTTCGACATTCGAGGTCTTGCTTCACCGCCACCTTCCTCCTCATCATCATCAAATCCTTCTCTCTCCTCTCTTTCCCACCCGCCCCTCTCCTAACGCTGAGTAGCAGGCCAGAAGATTGATTCAGACCGACCTTTCAGCGTTTGTCAGAAACCTGTTTCACAATAATTACCTCATCGGAGAGGGCATGTAGAAGTTCCGGCAATGCACCCGGCGAGCACTTGAGCACCTCTAAATGCCTCTGAAGCGTTCGTTGACTGGGCAGCGGAGCGAGGATTTGCTTAACCAGGTTGTAGCCACGGGATCCGCAGGCCAGTCTCACTTTTAGTGCTTTGCGAATGGTGTCCTCCGACCACTGCGATCCCCTCGAGCTCTTCGCCATGCAGTTCAGCTGATCCGGAGCCAAGAAGTGAGCCACTTCGGATTTCAGTTTCTCATACTCTCTTGATCACTTTGTTCTTCTGGCGATTCGCCAGCTGCAATCTACGCCGTGCGCTTTCCGCTTGATATTCGAGTTCGAGCATCCGTTTGTGGAGCTCGGCGTTGCTTAGTGAAGGAAGAATCTGGTTCTCTGGTGGCGGCCCGTAGCAGACCGGGGCGCCGTGGCCGGCTAATGGATCGGCTGCGTGAAGAAATACAGTACTTACTCGAAAATAGGTCGTGCACGAATATAGGTCGACCCCTCTATACTACGTTTCATACATCAGGTTCAACGCTGTGGAAGCTATGCAAGAAATTCGATCAACGAAATGTGCAAGTCCGCGTGTCTCGTGCTTGGCCTCCGTGATTGGCTCCGGCTGCGCTTGCCGACTCTAGTCGCAGAGGCCACGATATGAAAAGCAGAGAGGCTAAGTGATATAGAACAACCTATTGACAATCGTACAAACAACGGGTTCTTAACACGAAAGTGTTTATGCCGGGGTCCAGCAAGACCTTGATGACGTATTTCCGTCACGAAAATATGTCAACAAAATGCACGCGATCAAATAGTAAAGAAAAAAGTAGACGAAAAACTTCGGTTGTCGGGAGTCGAAGCCACAACCCCTCGGTCCGCGACGATAGCTGGCGGGCGCTTAACCTAATGCGCTAACGTCGAACACATGGAGGCTCCCTGAACGCGCCTTTTATCTCTGAAACTTTCCTCTGGCAGTGTTCTTGGTTCGCGGGGAGGTGTCGCCGTCTGGAGGCGGTAGAGGGAAGTAATGCGTGGCTGCCGCGATTTACGGTACACAAATACGGATAAGGCAGTACGGTAACGCTCCTCCTTTCCTGCTCGTTGAGCTTTTGCCGGTGAAGGCACCCCAACAGCACAATAACTGTTCAAAAATTACTGTGGGGTTGTCAAGCCTCATTCTTACCTGTCAGCCTACACATTGCTAACGAGGAACCTGTCGTTCGGGGGACGCACTGTCATTCGAACTGAGAGCGGCTTAAACACAACGAGCGGGAAAGGAGGAGCGCTACCGTACTACCTTACCGTATGTGCGTACCGTATTTCCGTAACTTGCTAAAACACTATTAGACCCGGCAACGCGCTGTTGCTACGGCCGTCCCATTCGGCGCGTTTCCAACAGAAGTGTAATTTTGTAAACGCCTAACACACCGCGAGGTGACGGTTTTAGCTAAAGCCTCGCGCATAGAATCCATCCATATTAAATAATAGCTCTCCAACGCTCGCCTGGCTGTCACACCGGGTTCCCCACTAGCCCTATGAGAAATCATGGCCAGGCTAGAGGGAGGAAACGACGCGAGTCACGTCACATCAAGCGGTGCTATATCTGCCAAACAACAATAGATGTTGTGCAAGCTCTCGTATATTAATGCACAATAAACATTCAACTACTTCTGTGAGGACACGTTCCACTTTCGTGTCATACCGATTCCTATGACGGAGGTATGAACCACGTTTTTTTTTTTTTATTTCTTACGACACAACACGCTTCTTCATTTATTGCTCAGCCTAAAAACGCATAAAAAGAACTCACATTACGGGTGCTAAACTCACTGAACTGTTTCTTGATCCGAACGCACCTACTGCTGAAGTCTCGCTCGTTTCCACAGCGTGGCAAGTGCTGTATGAAACAGAATATATATTGCGATCTACGAGAAATAAAAATAAATAATTCGAATATAGCTCGACCCATATCATTTTAAGAAACGGAAAAATTAGAATAGATCACACGTTTGTTTACAATTAGCACGGCTTATTGACACTAGAGACGCAAGAAACCCATAACGTGACATTTTTCCGCGAGCAAAAGTCCGGTCTTGGAGATCTATATTTTCTAGACTGTTGGTGATGAACAACGGAATTAGACTGATCACGGTTCTGTGGATGACGCCGCTGCTATTGCCACGGTTTCATCAGTCGACAAGAGATGATGACTGAGTGCGCCGTCATGCGCAGCTACGGCGGCCGCGTCGGAACTGTAGTCTGCACCGTTCACGGTGCTCTCCTAACGTTTTCATGACAGTTCTAAGTGCTACTCTTCCATTTGATTTCTGTGTTATGTCAATTTGCCGCCAATATAACACTTGATACAGTACAAGTGCTGTTGGCGCTATTTGTGGAACGCTGTGAGCGACATTAGAACTCCATTACCTCCCTACTATTACTACATTTGTTCACGAATATAGGTATAGGTCGATAGCTAGTTATGGGTGACATTTCCGACATAAACAAAAAATCGACGTACATTCGAATGAATACTGTAAGCTCGAAATAGTTAGCGCCGACTGCTGTCTTGACAAGCAAAGACACGTAAATGCTGCTTATAAAACGCACCTGAAAAAGTGGGAGTCACGATTGAGTACGAAGCAAAATAAGGCTTCTCTTCCGACGTCCCTGACGACGTACCATGGCTTTCGGGCCAAGAAGCTGCATCTGAAATGATATTATATGAAACTATACAAAAAGACAATTACAGTCCCTCTAGCTAACGATAAGCAGAGCTCATGGGAAAGCCTACGCTCTCACGATCGAGGCGCTCATAAAATGAATATGCCGTACTTAGTCGATTGCATTGTTACTTCCTATTTTTATTTACCTATTTATTAATTTATTTACTTACATATACTACCATCTTTCACAGCGAGATCTTGTCGAAGTTAGTGCATACAGATAACTAGAGGCCGGATATTTAGGCATTAAAAAAGCTCGTTGCAGGCGCTAAAAATAGGCAGGCAAAACAACGTTTTAGGCCGCCGATATCGTAAATATAGGCACAATAAACATTCACATAAATGCAAATAATTTCAAATGAAGGCGTGCCTGACCTCTATCTACGACAGAAAAACAAAAATATTATTCCTTAAGATGGCGCAAAGGCGCCAACAGTTGAACATAGCCGTGGAATTGTGCTTTGTCCCGTACGATTCGCACAACACGGTCTCTCCCGTGTTCTGCACGGTGACTCCAGTGTCCACTGTCGAATCAACACACTCCTAGGTGTCTTTTCGGCATGACTGTTAAAGGGCAGAGCAGGAGCAGATAGCGAGATCGCTAAAAGACCAGAAGGGAGGGATGCCTTCTATTGGCCGTGTCGAATCGCGTAGAACCAATTTCTCCACCTGCAGTGAACCACTGGCCTAGCCAGGTGGGGGGGGGGGGGGGGGAAGGAGGATAAAAAGTCTACCCGCCCCCCCCCCCCACCAAAACTTTCCAGTTCTGCAGGTGTATATATACACGCACGCATTCAAACGCACTCACGAACATACATAAAGTATGGTTGAAACCCCCCTCTGAAAGAAATTGCTGGCTACACTACTGCAGTGAATAAATTACAAACCAAACAAAATCAGCGTGCACATGACATTTTTCTTTCTTTCTTTCGCTCTTCACTCAAAATGGCGCTATAGGAGCGCAAGGGACACAATAGGCATTTGCCTAAAATCCGGTCTCTACAGATAATATATCGTTAATCAAATGAATACATATTACTTGCAAATATACCAGAAAGCAAACAGAGTAATAGAATCAATATCAGGGTGAGATATTGCCTAATGAACGTACTTAGGCAACTCCTCTACAATTTCACCAATCGATGCCTCCGCAAAGACACCTCAAGGCCATTCCAAATTCCGTTGTGTGCCTTTCAGTCGCCTAGAAATTACCACTGGCTCGACACGCTGAGACTAGGTCACCGAGGCGTTAATCCGTACTTAATACTTCTTTGATTTACTTTAACATCCGATTCACTTTAATGAACTTGAACATTTGATTCACTCTTACCTAATATTTCATTCACTTGCACAACGTGATTACTTTACACTCAATTTATTTTACGTTTCATTCACCTCTAACTTTCATTGCATCTGACTCACCTTTAACTCCACTTAGTTCATCTTTGGTTCCATTTATTTCGCCTTAATTGACGTTTGATTTACTTCGTGCACCTGTTATCACTTCTGATCACCTGGCATACCCTTACTGCAGTATATCCCACCTCCCTCTTGAAGCTTTCCGCCCTTCACCCATTGTCGCACACCTTCCGGCCGCAGTCCATTTGTCTTTCAATTGGTAGCATTCGTGTTTTCACCTTCGCGCACCTTATTTATGAACTGATGAGCGAGTTGAGGCTTTGTTCTGAATAAATTATACACCAAGGAAATATTTGGAGTGGCCCCGGCAAGCCCTGCAGTGCTGTACGTCACGTGCTGTTGTTCGCGAAGAGGCGCTGGGAGTGTCCCTACAAATATTCAAGCTTCTATTTGCCCCGAGATCGACCGCAGTCACCGCCTGGCGGCTACTGGCTGAAGCGCGCCTAGTGTGGATTGCTCCCTGCGTCGTCTGCTAGCCACGTCGTGTTTGCATGTGCGCGTACCTCATGCATGCCCTCAGAGGGTGGTTTCTTCCGTTGTGTTAGCGTAATTTTAACTGCTCGTACGTATGCCTAACACGGTATACCGAACCATTTGGCTTTGCTCGGTTGTATTTGCACTGTAATAAGATAAGTGAGTGCACTTGTCGAGAATGCTGTGTGCTGTCGCCGTACCCTCCGTTCGCCAGGATCATTTTAGTTTAGGTGCCGCTTTGTGGTTCAAACAAATCGTAAAGTGCACTTGGCGTCATCCAAAACATGAGGAGTATTAAATATCGTGTGAATGCAGCGTTTTAGCGACTCGGTGGTAAAAAAAGAACAAGGCTCTTGGCCATCCACTTTTGCGTTGTTGTTAGGTGTATAACTGCGGCACTTTTGCTTATCGGTGATGCGACGAGCTTTATTTTGCTTAAGATGACCCTTTATTGTACGGTCCTTGTCCCACTAACGAGAAATATTTCTGTCAAGTAAATCATTGTGAAGGAAAAACACCGCTAAGAACGAGCGAGGACTAAGACGCCTGTGTCGTGTCTTCCTTACTGCTCGTCCGTTTTTAGCGCTTTTTTCTTCACAATGATAAACTAGCCCAAGTTTCTCTTCTAGTGCTGTCATGTGAACTATCGCATTTAGGTACTTCAATTGTCCCTTAAAATAGCAGAAAATGGAATTACACGGAGGTGATTAAACTTGAGTTGCCGAGCGCAATTTTAACTTGGAGCGAAATTTAGACACATTCGTGTGCTTAGATTTAGGTATGCTTTAAAGAATACACATGGTCAAAATTAATTTAGACGGCGTGCATCACATTTATGTCGTATAATTTCACGCAAAACCTCATTTTTTTACATTATCTTGAGCGTTTGAGTGGCGTAGTTATAGGATGACCGAAGGAGCGGACGTTATTCGCTTGAAAAAAGTACACTTTTCTCCTGTAGAATAACCGAACCTTTGTTGCATCACTGCCATGCAAGTAATCAATCGAAGAAAGCTCTGTGTTGAACTGAGAACTTTTTATACTGTTATTGGAGTAAGAACAGGCGCGTACGTGTTAAACGTCTCGCTAAAGCGCAGTCAACCACGTAGTTTTCCTGACTAAACTTATCAACTATCCTACATTTCATGAATAATGGATTAAGAAAAAAAATGCGGATACGTATTCGTACTCATCGCACAAGCATACGGGCATTCTTTCTTTGAGTGTTTTTCTTTTATCCAGATGAGCATGAACTAAAATATTTTGTAGTTCGGTCGCGCTACAGCAGTGCGTAGTAGGTGGAACACAAGCCCAACATGTGCAAATAAAACAAGAAGCGTGATATAGCGCGAAAACGCATACTGTCGCCAAGGGCGAGCATCCCTTTCATTGAGAGATTGCGCTTCTCTCACTAGTAATAGCAGCGTTCGGCGGGCTTCTTGCATCGATTCGGCAATGGGCAACATATATAATACCATTAGGCTGCAGTCAACACCTTTTATTCGTCGACAATCGGCTGAAACCGCTCACAGCGAAGCGCCGTTGTGTACATTTGTATACGCGCCGCCGACCGCCTATCCACACTGACGCGATGACGGTGCTGCCACCTATAGGGCAATCTCGGGGCGAATAGCGACCGCGCCCGCTGTCATATCATTGTTCACTGCCTACAGAAAGTAAGATACCGGACGGCGGCTGTTTCTCGCAGATTATTCACTTTTTGAGACAGTCCACAGTGTCTTCTGAAGTTGCTGCGAGAAACTCCTCCTTCCGTGTGTGTGTTTGAGTGTTTCTACTGATCTTCCTCCAGCTCTCTCATTCTGCTTTTTCTTACTGTTTCCCCGGTGCAGGATAGCAAACCGGTCATTGGAGTAGCCAGGAAAGCGGGTTCCACCCCTCCTCCCCCAGAAATTTTGAAATGATGCATGGTATATATACAGTACTGTCCACTGTTAAGGGGATCACTGGAATGAACACCTTTCATTTTGTTGGCCCCCTAACGGCTAGCGCATGTGGATTGTTTGTGCATGTTAATAGTCTGTCATAGGGGTTCAGAACTGTCAACCACCAGTAGTGTTATGCAAATCTAAGCCACAATGCTGTTGTAGGACAGCGAAATCCGGACATACCCGGAACGTAAGTGTTCCCTTTAACAGTGGACCCGTCTGTACAGGGGCCTGTTCTATTTTATTCTTTGCTAATGGTACAAAATGATCATCGGAGTGCCATCAGTCTACTTGGTAAAAAAAGATGGGTGGTATCAAACAGCACAAAAATGTCTCACCTTCAGTACGGATGTTGCTAATCTGCATAGTGGTTTCCGACGTAGCCGCCAGCGAATCCTGGATACCTGGATGCAGAATATACAGATTATGCCGAAGTGAAACTGCACAATAGAATTCACATAAAGAAAATGTGTTTTTAGTACCGTGCGTGGAATGCAAAGAAGGGTCTTTGAAGTCTTTAGAAGAAGTGTCTGGAAACAAAAAAGACAGTTCGTACGAGGAGAATTGGCTTTGAATTCCTTAACTTAAGCAAACTTTATGGCCTACGAAAATGCAAGGAGCCGGCTGCGGACTTTTTCACACTTATCAGCAAAGATCCTATGTCACTGCATGCAGCATAAAAAAAAGCTCACCTTCAGTACGAATGTTGCTAATCTGCAGAGTGGTTTCCGACGAAGCCGCCAGCGAATCCTGGATGCCTGCGTCCAGCATATATAGAATATTCCTGTGTGCAACTGCCCAATACAATTCTCGCAAACAAAATGTGTTTTCATTACCTTGCGTCGAAATCAAAGAAGCGTCCTTGAAGTCATCAGTAAAAGTGTCTAGAAACAAATGCAAATCGCATAAGAAGAATCAGCAGTGAAGTCTTAAACTTAAGCAAAATTTATGGCTAACGAAAATGCAAGGAGCCGGCTGTGAACTTTTTCACACTTATCAGCCAAGACCATATGGTCAATGCATGCAGCACAAAAAAAGCTCACCTTCAGTACGAATGTTGCTAATTTGTAGAGTGGTTTCCGACGAAGCCGCCAGCGAATCCTGGATGCCTGCATCCAGCATATATAGAATATTCCTGTATGCAACTGCGAAATACAATTTCCGCAAACAAAATGTGTTTTCATTACCTTGCGTCGAAATCAAAGAAGGGTCCTTGACGTCATCAGTAAAAGTGTCTGAAAACAAAGACAAATCGCATAAGGAGAATCAGCTGTGAAGTCTTTAACTTAAGAAAAATTTATGGCTAAAGGAGATGCAAGGTGCCGGCTGTGCGCTTTTTGACACTTATCACCAAAGATCATGTGGTCAATGCATGCAGCACAAAAAAAAAGCTCACCTTCAGTACGAATGTTGCTAATCTGCAGAGTGGTTTCCGACGAAGCCGCCAGCGAATCCTCGTTGCCTGCATCCAGCATATATAGAATATTCCTGTGTGCAACTGCCCAATACAAATTCCGCAAACAAAATGTGTGTTCATTACCTTGCGTCGAAATCAAAGAAAGGTCCTTGACGTCATTAGTAAAAGTGTCTGGAAACAAAGACAAATTACATAAGGAGAATCAGCTGTGAAGTCTTTAGCTTAAGCAAAATTTATGGCTAATGAAGATGCAAGGAGCCGGCAGTGGACTTTTTTCACCCTTATCAGCAAAGATCATATGGTCAATGCATGCAGCAGAAAAAAGCTCACCTGCAGTACGAATGTTGCTGATCTGCAAAGTGGTTTCCGACGAAGCCGCCAGCGAATCATGGATGCCTGCATCCAGCATATATATATTCCTGTGTGCAACTGCCAATACAATTCCCGCAAACAAAATGTGCTTTCATTACCTTGTGTCGAAATTAAAGGGTCCTTTACGTCATCAGTAAAAGTGTCTGGAAACAAAGACAAATCGCATAAGCAGAATCAGCTGTCAAGTCTTTAACTTAAGCAAAATTTATGGCAACGAAGATGCAAGGAGCCGGCTGTGGACTTTTTCACACTTATCAGCAAAGACCATATGGTCAATGCATGCAGCACAAAAAAAGCTCACCGTCAGTACCAATGTTGCTAATCTGCAGAGTGGTTTCCGACGTAGCCGCCAGCGAATCCTGGATGCCTGCATACAGCATATATAGAATATGCGTATGTGTAACTGCACAATAGAATTCTCATAAACAAGATGTGTTTTCAGTACCGTGCGCGGAAGTCAAAGACGGGTCTTTCACATCATCAGTGGAAGTGTCTGGAAACAATAACGAAAATTGTATGAGGAGAATCAGTTGTGAAGTCCTTGACTTATGCAAAAGTTATGGCTAACGAAGATGCAAGGAGCTGGCTGTGGACATTTTACACTTATCAGCACAGATCTTAAAGTTACTGCATGCAAAAGAAAAAAAAGAGCCCGTCCGATTTGTGCTCGTATTCCTGTATGTTTCCTCATGTACTGCCGTGAGGAATAGGAGCTGGAACACGGAATTCATGTTTATTCAACCATTACTTGTAATGTAACCCGCCACGGTGGTCTAGTGGCTATGGTGCTCGACAGCTAACCCGAAGGTCTCGGGATCTAATCCCGGCCAGATCAGCCGCATTTACCTGGAGGCGAAATCCTCGATGCCCGTGTACCTAGGCTGAGGGCCGAGGTGCACGTTAAGAACACCATAGGTTCAATATTTCCGGAGGCCTCTACTACAGCGTCCCACATAATCATATCGTCGTTTTGAGACGTAAAACCTCAACTATTATATTTACTTGCAATGTGCTCATATGAACGTGATGTATTTATTTGGCAGAGATACATTTTCACTTGAGCGCTTAGTGTGATGTACACTCTTACGCTTGCCAACTGCATTTGTCTGCTCTGATCTTTAAAAGGGAATTTCAGTGTTCAAGCTCATATTTCTCAAGAATACTATCAGCTACACATTATAGGCACAGGTGTGACGACAATCACGGCAGCAAAGTGGACTGCAACCTCGCTTAGAGTTCACTTCTGACATAGTTATTTCACAAGGCAAAGAAACTTACATTCAACGTGAGCCTCGTCAATACGTAGAACACCGGCGTGTGCATCTTCTGACTTATGTGAGCCTCAAGAGATCGTTTTAGATGTAAGCAAATCATTCAAAGAATCCATCGCAAATTTCGGCTGCGCATTGCACGCCAACATTCCGTTTACCTTTTAAGGAACTGCCAAGACGATCTTCGTGAGTACGTGATGTGGCGGGGGTACCTTAAAAAATATGGTAAACATTAGCCGCCAATATGACTTGAAGAGAAATTGGCCATCAGCATTTTGCGACATTTTATCAACCCATCAAGTGTCATCAGCGTTCTTTGTAAAGACTGCTCATTTCTTAAAGGGGCCCTGCAAAATTTTTTAGCATGGTCAGAAAATGATGCCGATCGGTAGTCGAGGCTCCTAAGAACACGTGAGCCAAATATTATAGCGCTGCACGTAGCAAGAAAATTGAAATTAATTCTCAAAGTCGGATAGAAATCGCTCTCTCTTCCTCGACAAATGATGCCATAAACATGAAGTCACTAGCTGATTTGAGCATCGTGCCATGCACAGTTACCGCAGCCGCCGCGGGATGCCGCCACGTGCCCGCGCTCGATCCCGCGACCACACTGCAACAGTGATGCCAACCATGGTTAAAGTTTGATCCCTGGATTGACCACTGAAAATAGCCTAGATTGGAATAAAAATCCCTAGATTCACTTTTTAATGTCGTTATTCAAACAAATTCATCTTTAACAAAGTATAAATATAGTTCGATCTTTGGCCCAATTCTTCTGAACCTTATTGGAAGTGAAAAGCAACATGTTACCAGCTACTGAATGTCTTTTGTCTACATTTTCTGCACATAAAGCGCTTGCAGATGTCGCCACTTGCTAGAGAGACAGAGAGATTTGTCAAGTTCACTTTTCCCACTCATTGAAGGCATTGATATGGTCGTTCGGGTTAATTGCAACTTTGTAGCACCTTTCATGTGCTTGGCTTTTGCGAGGTGGCGGTCGATTTCTAATTTTCTACATTTGCGGTCAACGCTGCATGATTAGCAGTTGATTTACACGGGTCGTTTTTAATGGCTTATAGCCACCCTTTCTACTTTCAATAAGCTTCACATTTGGCGAAATATTTTTGTCACTATTTTCGCCCTTAATGAATATTGCGCGACCGAAAGACTGAAAACACGAAAACAGTATTTTCGTCTCTCCGTCACGCCGTTTTCATAATAATGTATCGGTACCAACTCGCCCAACCGTCAGTCCTAATTTCGCTTTCTATTTCGCTTAATACCTCTTGGTCCAGAAGTTATTAGGCATGGAGATTTTGCACGGTGAAGGCAAGCGGCGAGAGTGAACTTGGCACTTTTTCATCTACGTCAGAAGAAAAAATTTCTCTTTGTTTCACAGAGAAGCAGTCACTCAGGACGCCCTTGTTCAATGCTCACGCCACCAAGCTAGCTTACGTCACTGCGCAACGCCTGTCCTCATTGGCCGCCAGTGACAACACCCTTCCCCCTTTAGCTCGCTTCCGTCTGGCGCTGGCTTGCCCGCGTCAGATGCACTCAGGCCGGCACGAGAGGTTGACGCGCTGCTCTGGCAGGGGCTTCTCGTCCGTGCGCTCGACTGCTGCCCCTTTGTGTGATAGTCGTAGCGCCGCTGGCAAGCGTACTCGATCGGTCTTGCGGAGTTCCATTTACAGCCTGCAAGCCCGTGACTGTCGTACTGTGATGCATCTTGGGTTAATAAACCCGTGTTGTTTGTTGACATCCTGCCTCGAGTGCCCTTTCTGCGCCGTGCCGGAGAGTCGACGAACCCGGCCGTAGCGTCTTTGTTCGCTGCGGCAGTGGAGAACGTCGCGTCTCTTGCCGGTCGCCTCGTAGGGTAAGCATCTCGCAAACCTATCTCCACAATTCTCAGCAAATAGTTTCGAGTTAAACCACAGACGGTCACAGAAACGACACGGATGTCGAAACTGCAGAGACAACCTCGCGTTCAAACCAAGTGTTCCACTTCTCATAAATCTACGGGCACGTCGTTGTGGGCGTAGCCTTTCCATCGCTTCGGGTATTCTCTCGTCGTACGTACTTGGGGTCTTCGGCTCGCCGCCGTCGCTTCGCAGCCATTTGTTGTTGGGCTAACTGCGGCTTTCTTAATTTTTAGTGGACGAGTGGTGAGTAATGGTATTTATCCAATTTCTGTGGCACACACCCGTTTATGATGATGATAGTTTTTTGGTTCTCCGGACAAGGAACGATTTGCTAAACAGCTTCGCGCGTTAATACATAACATGAGGGAGGTCATATCTGAATTGTAACGTAATTTGCAGATATTAGCAGCAAATGAAGCACTAGTGATGAGCAGCTATGTGTAGCTACATATACGAAGTGATACTTTAGTCCGTATACTGAGGGTCGAACAGAAATCTGTGCACGTGAACGCTTTATTACAAAGCGAACTCCTTCATTGGCGCAGTCCGTTGCCATGTTATTAGATGCGAAGTATCTTAACGCGGAGCTCAATCCGGTGGTGGTGGTGGTGTGCGGCGTGACCACCCTTACTGCGCATGCGCATACCCTCTCCACACACCTCTCCCCTCCCCCTCTCCACTTCCCCCTCCCCTTCCCCTCTCCCATACCCCTCTCCCCTCCCCCTTTCCACTCTTCCTCTGAAACGCGGGCTAGACATGCCGAAATTCTCTCCTGCGCAACGCCGCGATGAGCTCGAGCGCATGAGCGTTTCCTCCCCTTCTCTCTCCTCTCCTACGCTGCCCCCCTCTCACCCGCCTGTCGACCGCGTTCCCTGCTCGCCCTGTGAGAATTAACGGCCAGGCTAGATGGAAGATACGACGCGCATAGCGTCCCTCTTCGCGTTCCACGACGCGAGGTCGGTAGCATGCCCAACGAACGCCAACGGAACGCGATCGTGCAAGTGCTCCGGCTTCGCATCGCCTCATGGTCCCCTTTAGCGGGAGATGGTGTAATTTTTTCTTTCCTTCATTTTCCTTTAGGTCGTTTCTTTTGTTTTTGAGTCACAATTTCTTTCTTTCTTTTTGTTTTAACTGCAGTATGTAGAGAAGCGGAGTGGCTGGGGTGAGAAAACCCAGCCTCTCCGCAGCAAACCGGCTAGAACGGCAGAGAACGAAACAAATTTAGAGCATACCCTTCCTAGGTTTTACGTGCTTTAAGAAGAACATCGGTTTCTGGACAGCCTAACTGCACGGGGCTTTTTAGGAGGCAGGGGCCAAATGTTTTGCTTTTCAATACGGCGGGCATTGGCAAGTTGAGAAGCAATTATGCATCATGCGAAGATGGTCTCTTTCTTTCTTTTTTTTTTTGCAATGCTTCGGAATACAGCTAATTATTTGGTTGAGGCACGTGTCATGGACACCACACTGCTGGCATAGTGAACCTGAAACAAGATTGCCTGACTCGACTCACCGGTAACTTCTTGCTTGATTTTCACAAATGGCGTGAAGATGCTGGGTACAGCGTCCAGCTTCAGTTTCTTTATGCCAAGATTTTGCAGGATCAAAGGCTCGAATTGGTCTTGCGTAAAATGATCCTGAATAAACGAAAAAAAATGCATATGCACATTAAACGCTCACATTTAGGTCTATGCAAAGCGAATCTTTAATGAAGCGGTTATCTAAATCATATGCAAAACAAATGTTATGCCTAAAATTGTTTTTTCGTCCGCCACGGTGATACAGTGGATCGAACCCACGTCCCGAAGGTCGTGGGTTCGATCCCGGCCGCGACGATTGCATTTCGGTGGAGTTCAAATGCTAGAGTGTCGTGTACTATGCAATGTCAGTGCAGGTCAGTGCAGTACGATGCCAGTGCAGTGAACGCCAGAGGGTCGACATTTCGGGAGCATTTCACTACGGTGTCGCGGGATCGAATCCCGGCCGCGGCGGCCGCATTTTCGATGGAGGCGAAAATGCTTGATACCCGTGTAGTTAGATTTAGGTGCACATTAATTAACCCCAGGTGGGTGAAATTGCCGGAACCCTGCACTGCGGCGTCCCTGGTAATCATATCGCGGTTTTGGGACGTTCCAGAAATATTAGACATAAAACGTTAGCGCTAACGTTTTTAAATGCGAAGCATTTCTTAGCGGACCAAAAGCACTTCGAGCGCTTCTATCTATCTATCTATCTATCTATCTATCTATCTATCTATCTATCTATCTATCTATCTATCTATCTATCTATCTATCTATCTATCTATCTATCTATCTATCTATCTATCTATCTATCTATCTATCTATCTATCTATCTATCTAATCTGTCTAGCAGCCAGCCACTTCGTTCTCTCGTGGCCTTTCGTTAACTCGATATACACCAAAATTGGTATGGTGCGATACGAGTTTATGACGAACACAAAAAAAAGGTGGTATTGAATATTAGATTTATGGTGTCGTCTTTACTTTTGAGGCGCGCTGCCTTAATCTACGCAGGAAATCATGTGAATTGCCACTGTGCGACATCACTGTGCCACGAAGCGACATCGCCATGTTAAAGGCAACATATGTTCCTGATCGATGGAATGAATGAATGAAGTGGAAATGATGAACGGCTCGTTTCTTTTGTAAGTTACAACGTAATGGAGCCAATAGAAAACGAACACAAGGAAGACATAGGGGACATTATTTCTAGTTTTTCAACTGTAGCAATCATGGTATACATGGAAAGGAATTGAAGTGCGCGAACAAAAATAACTTGCCCCGGGTAGGAACCGAACCTACAACATTAGGATAACGCGTTATCGCACGCCTCTCCGCGTTTGTTTGTGTAGGGGAGTATGTGAACATTTCGGTCAAGATGCAAACAGTGCATCGACGAGTGGACGAAAAAACTTGGAGGGAGCTTGCGAGCTTCCCCTTCAGGAGTACAACGCGTAATCGGGTCCCGTGCACATCGCCTTCTCAATTGCTAGCCTAGCTTCGGTTCTCGGTGCATGCCTCAACCGTGCCGCAAGAAAACGAACGTCTGTGCGCGTAACTTCGGTCGTTTCAAACTATCCTAGAATGCCTAGAGCAAGTAGAGTTGCGAAGTGCCCACTACGGCTTAATTCTTCCTTTTGCGAACCTACGCAGCTGCTCACTTTGTTGATGACGGTGAGTAAGCATGCCTGAATGTTTTGTAATAGGTGGGTCTTTAAAGCACCCGCTCTTTGCGCAACTAACATGTTTTGACGCCTTGCGCGATTCTACGCTTCTGCCACGCAATATTGCATGCGTTAAGGAGACTATTCCCACTACACGACATTCATATAGTTTTTTTTTTTTGAAGCAGTTTGAAGCATTGGCGTGGCTCTGTGGTTGAACACGCGCTTAATTGCCACGCAGACGGCCTGACTTCGATCCTTGCTCGAACCGAAGATTTTTGCTATTTATTTTATTTGCATTTTCTCGATTTTTCTCTCACAGACAACGCTGATTTTTCGCTCACAACTAAAGACGCCGACACCGGACTTTCTGCGAAACGAGCTCTTTAACGCTATCGCGTTGAAAAGAAAAATCTCAGCCAGCTCCACGCCTTGAAAACAGCCGGACACCGAAGGTGTAGGCGCGCGAGTGTATGTTATTGGCAAGCGAGATAATGTGGTGCCGTAAATACCCCGCTAGATTTGAAATACGCGTCCTTACACACTTCGAGCGTCATCATCATCCCCATCGCACTCATCCTTATCATCACGAGTTAGTGTCACCATCGTTATTTCTGTTATTTATTCACACCCGCTCTGGTCACGTGGCCTGGGTGCTGACAGCTACTATACTCACGGCCGCTCGATCTCTAGATCGAGCGGCCGTGCTATACTACCGCTACTGCGGCTACTACAACGGGCATTGGCGTGGGAGTGCAAAAGGGGCACTTGCCCCCTCAAGCTACGCCAGCACTTGCCCTCACCCAATATACACCAGCGATCTCCCCCTTCCCCAGCCGCAACACAACACGGGTTTGCACCCCCCAAGACAAAATCCTCCCGAAACTGCTACTACTACGACTACGATGGAAGGTACATGATAGACTAAGACAGCTTCGTTTTAAAAGCAAGCAAGCGCTACCACATCAAAACAACGCGGCCCTACCCACCGTACTAAACAGACTGCCCCTTACCTCGCAAAGACGCGTGGACGTGGTGCCGGTGAAATTCGCGCGCCCGATGCGCAGCACCATGTCAGCCTTCGTTCCCTGTCACGCTTTCCCGACGGCAGAGAGAAAGCTTCTTTCCGTCGGCGAAGCGACTGCGGCAGCCGTAGGCACAGCAGCTCATGAAGAACGCCGTCAGTAGTTCCGAGCGACGAGCACTGTTTCTACTACGATGGTTACCCTCGCAGTGTGCGCTATTAACTGCGTAAACACGGGTGCTTGCAGCACATGGCGCTTACGACGAATCAAATATCGAGCACGCCTCGGCGACTCAGAAAGAAAAACTCCAAAAGCGCGCCCTGTCACGTCGACGGTAGGCCAATAGAAAGGAGGAGAGGAGCCGCGAAAGGGCGCGGAGAAGGAATACAATGGCGAAGCGCCGGTCTTTCCGCGCCGCCAGCGTGGCTTCGACCGACACCGCCCTGAAGTGCTGCGGAAGGTAGC